>NC_077231.1:22620678-22638178 GCF_027887165.1 Monodelphis domestica | reverse complement strand
GGAATGAAATATAGGATTTGAGGACAGTTTGAGAATGTGACAAAACTGACAAATTCATGGAATCATTTTATTTCAGAGGGCCAGGGATATGTGATGGTGTTTCTTTATGGCATTGGATAAATCTGTGAACCTTAATTTCATCTGAAAAAATATATTAGTTATACCACCTCCCTCACAGTTGTCAGCATCAACAGAAACAGGAAAAATATTGCAAGCATTAAAGCAGTATATGATTATGAAGTATTATATAAGTTCTAAAAACGCCTAAGGGAGGACTGAATTTTAATTTGGAGAGTTAAAAACAAACACTTAAAATGTTAGTTAATAAGAATTTATTGTCCCACCTGGAAAAGTGACTTTCTGGGTCGTCTCAGTTTCCTCATCTCAGTTCCCTTAAAGTTCTAAATTTAGGCACTTATGATTCTGTAATCCCACAGTCTTACTCTGAACTCTTGTTGGGAAAAATATCTATTTTTCACACCAATGGAATGATTTATATAAATACATTTATATAAATAACATCTCATAATTTGATTACAAAGTGTGTCTGAAACATGCTTGTTTGCAGCATGAAATGTAGAGAACAAAGTATATTTTTTAGGCTTCACTCACAAAGTCTTAGATAGAACTAGTCAAACAAATAATAGAGAAGGGTTAGTTCGAGGTACTTCCCTTGACCAATGTTGCTAGCTCTATAATATTAGGTACTGAAACCCAGGCTAAGAATAGCTACAAGGTAGTTGTCACTACATGAAGGAAATCAAGGTGAATCATATGAAAACACTCATCCTCTCATAGCCTTTTCCTTTTGACAAGATGCATTTTACTGAGTTTTTGGGTATTTGAAGAAAATTCATGGATGCCACCCCTGACAGATTTAGAGAATATATGGAAGGTCACATTCATATTTCAGCATTGGAAAATGACTTTGGAGTGATCACAGTCATGACCCTCAAGTTGTTTGAAAGAATAGCAATGAAAAAAAAAATACCTAGGACAGAGTTAAGGATGTTTCCCTTTAGGAAAAGCAAACAGAAATATGTGGATCATTTACAGAATATTAGAGACATCTAGATGTTACAGTGGATGGAGCATTTGCCCTAAAGTCAAGGAGACTTTGGTTCACATTCAACCTGATATTCACTATGTGACCCTGGGCAAGTCATTTAACCTCTGTCTGCCTCAGTTTCCATATCCATAAAATGAAAATAGTAATAGAATAGTAAGTAGAATAATGAGATTGTTGTTATCAACCAAGATAATATTTTAAAGAACATGGCAAACCTTAAAGCACAAAAGTTTCCCTCTCCTTTTTGTTTTCTTTCTTCTCTTCTACCTCTTTCTTCTCCTCCTCCTCCACTATGGCTGAAGAATCAAGCACATTAAAGCTGTACATCTCATTATGTTACAAATATGTATTTAAATTTGATGTTGAAGTGAAAATGTAACAAGAAAAGATACCAGTGGGTGTAATTCCTTGTGACAAGTTAAATTAAAAAAAAGGAAAAGGGGAAAAACAATTATCCTATAATTTTCCCCAGGTATGCCAATCCAAATAGGGTTAGTTCATGAAAAATCAATTATATGATAATTATAAAAACTCATGTATTATTAAATAAGTGAAAGGGACATTCGGGTCAGCTTTGTAGGCACTCAGGATAGTTGCTAGTAGAAGAGCATTGGGAAAGAGATAGAAAAATCTAAGAGGAAAGACCTCCATTAAACTCGATGATGCTTTTGGCTGAGAAATCTTCCTGAATGAGTATAGCAATGACAGGGTGGTGTAAGGGAATGAAACATGACTTTGGGGTCTAAGGAACTGCTATCTGCCACTTGAATTATCATGGATAAGCTTCATTTCCTTTCTGGTCTTATTTGCACAGTATACAGTTTAGGCTAGCTTTCTTAAGCTTTCTCCCAGCTGTAAATTCTAAGCACATCAGACATTTTTTGTCTTAAATTCTTTCACCTTCCAGTTTCTCTTCATGGAAAACTAGTCATTTTTGTTTTCACCTGTAAGCCAGTAAAGGTTTAGAAAATAGACTTGCAGGGTACTGCCTACTACTTGAAGTGATTTCTCACAAGCCAAATGTAAAAAATAATGCAAAATGTACAAGTGCTGGAAATTCATCGCTATAATTGTAATACATAACTATAGACCACATCCTTTTCCTGTAACCCTCCCCCAACTCTCACATTTCTCTTTCTATCTTGTTTTAACCTGTGCTCAGAGATATATTTTTAAAGTTACTGATGCTTTTTATTTTTATCAAAATTGTTTCCTTAGAATACCTCCCTCCCTCACTAGCATTTCCCTTGTAACAATAAAAGAGTTAGGAAAAAACAGGGAACAATATGATCGTACCTCATAACTTAAACAAGATTTTATTCCCTTCTTTCTCATCTCTAAGGCAGTTAGGCAGTGCAGTGGATAGAACACTGGGCTTCAAATAAGGAAGCCTCATCTTGCCGAGTTCAAATTCAGCCTCCAACACTTACTGAACCTGGGCAAGCCACTTAACCCTGTTTGCCTCAGATTTCTCTTCTATAAAATGAGCTAGATAAGGAAAGGGCAGACGACTCTACTATCTTTTTCAAGAAAACCTCAAATGTGATCAAGGAGAGTCAGCCATGACTGAAAAATGACTAAACAACAAGAACAACTTCTTCTTCTTCTGTGTAAAGGGGACTATGTTTCAATACCTTTTTTTCCAAGATGGAGCTATCTCATCTTTTCTTAATAATTCCTTCTCATTCTTTTCTCATTGTTGGCTCTTAGCCCCACTCTCATCTTTTCTTTGTGACACTACTATATTCCACTTATTAATAAAAACAGAAATGAGAGTTCATATTTTTATATGACTTTGTTTTACTTCCTAGCTATTACTTCACCTCTTTGGTTGAACCAGAAATCATATCCCAGAGCCTAACAATTTCTTGTCCATTATACTTTTCCAGTAGCTTCATTGTCTTCATTGTTGATTGTCTGGAATTATTACCATATTCAGTCAGGACAACTCCAGCAATGCTTCCTTTTATTCCATGGCATTCTCCTCAGCAGCTGCCTTGTCTCCAGTGTGCCATGTTTGCTGCCTTCTCTCTCCCTATCCCAAATTTCCAGTTCTGGAACAATAATTAATACTGTCATTCCTTCTAGACAAGGGATACAATCCAATGCCCCTCTCGTTTCACTCACTGTCCCTGTTACTTTCCAAATTCAGATGTCCTTTTTGAGCCACCATTTCTTTATGGGTTGTCCTCTTCTATTAAAGTATAAGCTTCTTGAGGTCAGGATTTTTCTCTTGCTTTTTAATTTGTATCTCGAGTGTTTAACACAATTCTTGGCAGGTAGAGAAGTAGTTAATACAGGTCTTTTTAATCCATTATTTTATCATCACAACAACTCTGTGTGTTGGTTACAAATATTATTATATCATTTTAACAGTTGAGAAAACTGAGACTAAGTTTACACAATTCATCCAAGCCCATGCAGGTAGGATTTGAACCTAATCTAGTGGACAGAACCCTCAATGCCATCTAGCTGATGCCTTCCCTTGCCCATCTTCCATTACATCTCATGAACCGTTTATTGTTCTTTATCAAGATTCTCAAGATTTCCTTTTTGCCCTTCCTCCTCCTGATTCTCATCTGTGGCTCAGCTCAGGTAAGCTTGCCAATTTAGAGCTCTCAGGAGTTCAGAGGCCCAATAGAAGTCATCACCTCTCAATCCCTCTGTGCTTCCCGAGGTTCCCTGAAGCCTGACTACTAAGCTCATCAGGAACAAACATAACTTTCCTCTTGCCTCATTAGTTAATACAAAGACTAGCTGCATTTTTACCTGTTATATACTCAACAGTGACTCTGTTGGCAGAACGGGGCCAGGTAGTGAAGAACTCAAAATGCCACAGAGAGGAATTTATATTTAATCCTGAAAGTAATTAGGAGAGGCTAGAGCTCAGTAAGGGAAAGTGATGGTGACAAAATTAGGCTTACATGTTAGGAAAATCTTCTTGACAGCTTAATATAGAATGGCCTGGAATTGGGGGAGACAAGACTTGAAAGAAGGAGATCCATTAAAAATCTATTGCTGTAGTCCAGGCTAGAGGTAATAAAGCTCTGAAGTAGGATTGTGGCTTTTTAAGTGTGGAGAAGGATATGTCACACATCCGAAGTTGATATTGTGAAGGTAGAATAGCAAAATTGGAAGTTTGTTTGATATAGTGGGATGAGTGAAGATGAAGAACTGAGAATGACACGGGGTCAGTGGAACTAACTAATGAAGAGGATATCTTTGATGGTAATAGGGAATTTCTGGAGAATGGAAAGTTTAGGAGGAAATAGGACTATTTTTATTTCAACATGTTGAATTTGAGATGCCTTTGGGGAAATCTAGTTTGAGACGTTCAAGAGGCAGTTGGAGATGCTTTACTAGCTCAATAGAATGCAGATTAGATTTAAAGACAAGAAAATCATCTCTACAATGTTGATACCTGAACCAATGGGAGCTGATGAAATTATCAATGAATGAAATTATCAAATGACATAGTATAGAGTTAAGTGAGAAGAGAGTCAAGTACTGAGCCTTGAGAGACACCTACACTTCATGGCTACAACAGAAATTAGAAACCAGCAAAGGAGATTGAAAAGAAATTATTAGCTATATAAGAAGAGAACTGGGGAGAACAGTGACACAAAGGAGAAGGTGACAGTGACAAATGCTTTAAAAGAGGCAGAAAGAATCAGATTGAAAAAAGACCATAAATGATGTAATCAATAGACACTTCCTGCCTGTGTGGTCCTAGAAAAGTCAAATAACCATGTTTGCTTCAGTTTCCTCATTTGTAAAATGATCTGGAGAAGAAAATGGCAAAGCACTCCTGTATCTTTGCCAAGAAAACTACAAAAGGGATCACAGAGAATGATTGAAAATGACTTAACAACAAATTTTCTATTGTTTCTCTACTTTCTCTACCTTAAGGGACTTAAAAATATCCTAAAAATCCTAAAATATACCTTTAGGATTTGATTTTTATCAAACATGTGACTCCTTTTTTGTACTTGCCTTGTACTTGTACTTTTTTGTACTATTATTTAATCACCTAAAATGATTGATTTTTAATTTGCTAGATTCTGAAACAGAAGTGCCTTTATAGAACTTTATAGAACTACTCTATAGAACTTTGTAGTCTGTTTTCTTAAGATCCCATTTGTTCAAAAGTATGGAGCATAGATTAATCCTTGATATATGGTATTTAGGATGTAGGTGTGTCTTTCATCACTAATTGCAGTTTGAACCTTTGCTTTTTTTTTTGTTTGCAAAAAAAACAAGCAGCCAAGTGAATAATATCGATCACTTCTATCATGTTTTAAAATATTCTGATTACAATGGGGATAGGAAAGACTATAGAAAAAGTCAGCTCTCCCATATACACCCCAGTAAAGCTCTAAAAGGGGCAGCAGGGCAAACAATGATTAAGAAAACTGAAGAGGAATCAAGGTCAGTTCAGGAGTTTACAAAAGGATAGGTAGAAACCTGTGAGTCTTAGAAAGGAAAACCTTTCTAAAAACCTTTAGTACTTTGACCAATAATATGATGTTATTATGACTCCCAAATGCCAATGATGAAGCATGCTTCTCATTTCTGGGTAATGGGATGATAGATTGTAGGTTCAGAATAAGACATACATTTGAGAAATGACCAATATGTACATTTGTTTTGCTTGTCTATACTTATTTTCTATAAGGGGAGGCTTTCATTTAAGTGCAAATGGGGTTGTAGAAGAACCTGGGGAGTGGTGATAGTAATGCCTTCAAAAAAGAAGAAAAGAAAAGATCCATAAAGCATTTTAAAAATAGGAGAAAGCAATAGGAAGTTTAGAAAGAGCCAAGAAAATCAGGGCACAGTGAATTCTTTTAATGATAAATTTAATATATACTTAAATAAAACAAGGTATGTGTAATAGATTCATGGTTTCATGTAACAATCATTTTCTATTCTTTACAGTTGGAAAAGTTCATGTTGATGTTTGTTGAGTTCATAAATAAATAAAAGTTTTACATATATATATATGTAGATATGCATGTATTTTTATATACATACCTATGTGTGTGCATATTGGTAGAAAGATCTGAACATCTTATGAAGGTCAGTTCAGTCATGAAATGTGATGTAACTCTGTAGTCCGTAAAATTAGGAACAAGGGTGCAGTCTATAATAAATTATGGATTTTCCCCCCCAATAGTTGAATTGAGTTTGGAGTATATGCAAGGTCTGAACCAATATGAGAAAACCAGTACAATTCATCCTATTATTGCCACTGTGTTTCTTACTGGTATAACAATTATTCCCACCTCTTTCTTAGCTAAAAAAATGGGTACATGAATGGTTAAAGGCACAAGTTCTGGGAGTGGAGTGTCACAGGAGTGACTTTTGAATCATTGGAGATTTTCATAGACTGCATTAGAAAGTAAAGATGGTCCTGTCATGACTGACCCACCATGATAAGTGTGTGTATATCTAGGATTTGGGTGCCCTGGGTGAAAAACCCTACTTTCATCCAAATGAGTTGTTTTAGTACCACACTAGTCTTCCAAAATTCCTTCAGAGTCCTCCTCTATTTTCTGTCATGCCCATTTCATATGTTACCAGATCCCAAAAAGGACATTAGAAGGGTTTACAGTACTGGATATCATTTTGAACCAGAAGAGTAGGTTCAGCAGGAAAGAAGATTAGAGATAGGCAGAAGGAGAGTATATAGTTATTAACAATAGAAATTCAAAGTTTAAGATTTGTTCTGAGCCAGAAAGTTCCTAGAATGAGAAAGGCACTAGTCCTACTGTACTCTGACCTGGGCCAACAAATATATATGACATTCTCTTCTTTCCTAGTGATCCATTTTATAAATATATTTATAAGTTTAGAACATGCACAAATGGAGGCAATCACTTTAGTAAAAGAGCTAGAAACTCTCCTTGGTGAGGATTGAGGAAAGAAACCCTAGAGTGTCTAACCCAAAGAAGAGAAAATTTAAGGATAAAATGATAACATTTGAAAGATTGTCTTGGATATAATAGGGTTGAGATAGATGGATATTCAGTTGGAAATAGCCCAAAGACGATTAGAGACCTGTGACTGTAGCTCAATGGAGAAACTAAGTTTGGATTTAAAGATCTGAGAATCATCAGCATGGTGATAACTGAATCCTCCTGTGGAAGAGAGGCAACACTTTGCTTAGCTTCAGACAGTATAAATAAACTTCCTGGGAGGAAGCTGCAGAAAGCTGATTTTGACTTTTTGCAAGAAATGCATTCCTAAAAATCAAGGCTATTTCAGAGGGGTGAGCTGCCTCAGGAGAGTGGATCATGCTTCTCTCACTTGAGACTTTCAGACAGAGACATTGTGAAGGGAATTCTTCATCATGTATGGGTTGGATGAGATGACCCTTGAAGTTCTTTCTGACTCTGAATTCTATGCTTTAGTGAATCTGTCATTCTGTGATTTATTATAAGGCAAAAAATAGACTCAAGAAGACAAATAAAGGTATCTCCTACAAAGAAAATAAAATCTAGTTTGTATTAGCTTAACTTCTTCAAAAATTTGTCTTGAACTTGAAATTCAGTGGTTGTTCCTACCATGCGCCTCACTTCTCTCCATTCCCTTAATGTATATATCTTTATTGTTGCCTACGTATTTTTGCTTTGTTGCATGTTTGACAGTCTTACTCAAGATCATAGGATTTAGAGCTGAAAAAATCTTAGAAAAGATCTAGTTCTACCTCCTTATTTTAGTAATAAACTGGGGCCCTGAGGGAGGGATGGAAACCAACCTGACCAAGCTCACGAAAACGTAAATTTAGATAGTTATTTTACTCTTCTCTCAGAACAGCATGATATTGTTTAGAGATGTGAAGCACATAGCCCATGGGCTTTCCATGCAGCCCCCAACACCCTCAAGGATAGTCCAACCCTAAATTAAAAATACTTAACAAAATAAATAAAAATACAGTAAAGTATAGATGATAACACTATGTCATTTTCTAAATAAATATACGAACCTATACAAGGCTCTTTATGCATAGGTTAATGATCCCTCTTTCTAAATGAGTTTGAAACCACTAGGGTAGTAAATAGAAAGATGGCCTTGAAGCCAGAAGGATGTGATTTTTAAATGCCATCTCTGGCACAAGCATTGGCTGTTTGACTAGAATAGTAAATTAATCTCAATGATCAAGGCAATTTTCTAAGAATATACATGGCAGAGAAGGTGCCAACTTGTATTGGGTAGAAGGAATTTCCTCACCTGGGAGTTCTCTATGGCAGTGAAAGTACAGGTTCAGTTCCTATCTCCATCTCTTGGTCTGATTTATATCTATTTTATACATAGTTGCATTATAGTTTGTCAGGCATTTGCTAATAAGGTTATCTTAGATGGCAAAAATTTTCTTCATAGTTGTTTGTATAGTCCTATCATATATGAAAAGAATAACTAGGTGGTACAATGAATAAGAGTGTCAGGCCTGGAATCAGAGAGACCCATTTTCCTGAGCTCAAAATTTCCCTCAGATCTTTATTAACTCTGTGGTCCTGGGGGAGTCACTTAACTCTGTTTGTCTCAGTTTCTTCATCTGTAAAATGAGCTGGAGAAGGAAATGGCAAAATACTCCAGTATCTTCCTCAATAAAACCTCAAATGGGGTCATAAAGAGTTGGGACACAAATGAAACAACTGGACTGCAACAAATAACAAGAATAGAATGTACTCATTAAATATCGAATGAGTGAATGGAGATTTATTATGTAAAATCTCTTTGCACTATGTAAGCTTGTAGGTCAATTTATGTGACTTTTAAGATGTATAATTTTAAAATATAAGGAACCCATTCATGGTCTGATCTCATGCAAGTCTCTGCTTCTTTAAGCCCTGGTTTCCTTTGTCTGTAAAATGAATTCAGCAAACATTCATTAGATGCCTACCACATGGGCAAGGTGTTGTGCTGGGTGGAGAGAATGCATAAACAAACTATTTCTCCACCTCATCCCCTGAGGAATTAATGAAGGGAGATAACACATCCATAGAGAAGAAAATTTAAAAAAAAATAAATAAAATAAAAACTAAAATGATATAAATCAAAATTAAATAGAAACTAATATTTTTGACAGAAATACTGAGATGAATTGGGAACTAGAGTTTCAGTTAAGAAGACCTGGATTCAAATCATGCCTTGGACAATTGCTAGCCATGTAACCCTGGGAGAGTTATTTAAAACTCTTTGACCTTGTCATTTGTAAAATAAGGAACTTGGAGATGATGACCTATAAGTTTAGATAGACCTGCAAAACTGAGATCAGGAAACTTGAGAGTTCAGAGGTCCTAGATTCATATCCTACTTACTAGCTTTGAGATACTGGGCAAATCCTTAACCTCTCCAGGCATCAGTTTCCTCATTCATAAAATGATAAGGTGGGACTAGAATGAGGACAAGATCAGGAAAGGTCTCTTTTAAGAGGAGGTGCTTGAGATGGATTATTAAAGGACTTAGAGATTCCAAGAAACAGAAGAAAGAATATATTTCTGGGATAATCAGCAGCCTATACAAGGAGATAGGATGCTAGGTAAAGGAGACATCAAGTAGACAGGTTTAACTGGAACTTAGAATGGGTGAAACAAAGTCAAGTGCATGAAATTTATCTGAAATCATAAAATGAGGTTCTATTGTGAAGGACTCCGAATGTCAACTAGAAGAGTTTGCATTTTTGTTTTATAGTCTAAGGAGTCATTAAAGCTTCCTAAGAAGAAGAGTGATGCATTTAGACTTGTATTTTGAGAATATCTGTTTAGAAGCCTGAATGGAAAATGGGTTTGAGATCCAAGATGAGACCAATTGGGAAAACTAGGGAAAAAATCAAGATAGTTGTCATATAAGGAGAAACAAGAGAACAAAGATGAGTGATGTTGGAAGAGCTAGTTGGAAAGGTTGATTGGCAACTGATGAGATAAGGGGAGTGAAAGTCAAGGTTAGGAATTGAGGTGATTAGAAACATGGGGTTATGTGAGAACTGAAGGAAAAGTTTGAGCTGAAATCTATCTCTCTTTTTTAACTAATATGGCATCCTATTCCCCAGGTACTGTCATGGGATGGGGGTGGACCAAGGTACCACTGAGGGTTTGCCACATCAAATTTTTAAAAGCTCTGAATCTCTGAATAGAACCACATTTTTCCTCAGAAGTATCAAGGACTTAGAATCAGCACTCTATGCAGTATGTATATACTTTATTATATGTGGACTGAACAGAGCACTGCTATGTACATTCATATTATTTCTATGTTCTTCTATGCATATATCAATTTAATAAATTAATTAGATTAATTATATTTAATATTTTTCTAATATTTTCTAATATCTAAGCCATTTTGAGTTTAAAGAAAGAGATATCCAAATTGACAGTCTATTTATGACTCTCCAACCAAGATGATTTAAGGTAACATCCCTTGATTTAGGGCTTTATATATTAAATATAACTTGAGGGATAATGTTCCAAAATAAAAGGAACTCTGCAATTCTTTTTGTTTTACTATTTATCCCTGTCATCAATATGATCCTCTCTGAATGGAAAAGGGTTTTAAAAGTTGGAGGGGAGGAAAGATTTCTCTTTGAATGAGTTTATTGCCCAAATCACCTTGGGGAGGGTATGGTGATTATCTGAAACAAGGCAAAAATTCCTACATTGTCCAATCAAAGTTTGTCTTAATCCCAACTTAATGCATTTCTATGGAGAAAAGTCTGTTGCCCTTGAACTCATTCAACTTCTGCCTTGGGAGATTGGAGGCAACTTTTATATCAGTTAAAATTATTTGCTAATAGTTTCAATTTTATTAAAAATGATGTTTTAAATGTGTATTTCCATTCACAGAAGCCAGGAAGAACTTATAAATATTTTCCTATTTATATAAAGTCCAAATTATCCCACTTAGAGATTTATATTCCTATTTATATAGTAAAAAGTCCAAAGCCTTCCATTTTAACCTTGACACTGAAATGAGTCAGTTGTATGCTCAGAGGATGCTATTCCTTTTAAATGAGTGGAAATTAAGTGTAAACTCTCCTCCTGTAAAGACTGAAGCAAGAGTAGGTTCTGTGCATAGGTCACATGTGTTCCCCATCATGGAAGAAAAGGAAAGATGAGAACTGGACACCTTAGAAATATCTCATTACTCTTGTACCGAATGTTCTGGCCACTTGCCTAGCAAAAGAGTTACTAAAAAGTTATTATAATGACTTAATTCCATTAATTTTCCTCTTGAAATTATTTTTATTCTTATATCTTCATTTTATTGTGGGCATTTTTTAATTTTTAAAGAATGCTTTTTATTCATTCTTTCAGTGTCAGATTCCCTCCTTTTTTCCTCACCAAATGAGAAAGCAAAAATAAATTTCTGCATCTGCCATCTTAGTTCCATTCATTTTCAATAACTAGTCATTTCCCTTAAACACTTGCCCTCTTAAATTTCAGCAACACCTTCCACACTTCAAAAACAATGTGAAATCAAACCATGCTAACTTTGGTAGTATCTGTGGCCGTTCTTACCCAAGTGAAATCACAATTTACTCAAGTTTTTATCACTCTATTTCCATTCCAAGGTGTTTTTCAGTCTCCTTAAAAAAAAAAAATTTCCTCAGCTCAAATATGCATCTCATTATTTTATTGCATTTGCTTAGGGTTGCTGAGGGTACAAATTTATCTTTCTTACTAATAGGTGACTGGTTATTGACACATTGGGTTTTATGGGCTTGAAATTGCCAGAATTCTCTTTTTCCTTTGTACTTTATAGGAGAGAGCTGCTGAAACCGATCCTACAAATTCTTTTCTCCATGTAATCATCAAAGTAGGCACTGCTGTGGTCATTCTGGCTGACCAGCCTTTGGAGCTTTTTGTTCCCAGGACTTGTAGAGACAACTTTAGTTGCTGTGTACAGTTGAAATAATGGTTTTGTTAGTGGATATCTAAAGGTACATTGGACCACATGCCTGTCATTTGAATAGCACTAGGAAAGTTATTCCTGGCTGCCATAATAGTATCACATGCCCCATGTTTCCCTGGTCTGGATGAAACAGGTCTGGAGTAGAATCTAACCACTTATTCAGCTGACAAGGTATACATTCTTGTCTGTTTTTCTAGACCATTAGTCACTCATTTTAAGTGCAGCTCAGTCAAGTGTTGGCAGTTTGCTTCCAAAACAAACACATTGAATCTGAGGCAAGGGAAAAAGGACAGGTATTTAAAAATACGAGATAGTAGTGAGTATATATTCAGTTATTTTTAGCTTTATTACTAATGCTCTTACCTGCCATCAAGTGCATAATCATGGATGAGATTCGAATGAATATTTTGTCCAAAGGAATTGATTATTCCCAAAGCCCAAAGAACTATGAGAATTCACAAACATGATTTGATAATGTTGCTAGGTCAAAGGCAATAATCTCTGCTTGTAAGGTGGTATAATTATTTTCTATTCCACTTGAGAAACAGTTTAATAATGAATTTTTGTTGTTCAGTAGTTTTCAGTTAAGTTCAACTCTTTGTGACCCCATTTGGGATTTTTTTTTTTTGGCAAAGATTATTGAGTGGTTTGCCATTTCCTTCTCCAGCTTATTTTACAGATGAAGAAACTGAATAAAACAAGGTTAAGTGACTTACCCAGGGTTACCCAGATAGTAAGTATCTGAGGATAAATTTAAAATCAGGTCTTCCTGAATCCAGGGCTAGTAATTGGCCATTGTGCCACCCAGCTACCCAAAGATGAATTCATATCTTTTTTTTTATTTTATTTTTAGAATTTTTTTTGAAATTTTTATTTAATTAGTCAATTTAGAATATTTTTCCTTGTTAACAAGAATCAAGTTCTTTCCCTCCACCACCAGCACTCCTCCCTCATAGCTGACACGCAATTCCACTGGGTTTTATATGTGTCTTTGATCAAAACCTATTTCCATATTTTTTAAACCCTTACCTTCTGCCTTGCAATCAATACCGTGTATTGGTTCCAAAGCATAAGAGTGGTAAGGGCTAGGCAATGGGGGTTAAGTGACTTGTCCAGAGTCACACAGCTGGGAAGTGTCTGAGGCCAGATTTGAACCTAGGACCTCCCATCTCTAAGCCTGGCTCTCAATCCACTGAGCTACCCAGCTGTCCCCCTATTTCCATATTATTGATGTTTGCACTAGGGTGATCATTTTCTCCAATTATATACCCATCGACTTTTGTGATCAAGAAGTTGTTTTTCTTCTCCGTTCTTTTCTTCTTTCTCCGTTCTTTCTTCTCCCACCATTCTTTTTTCTGGATGTGGATAGCATTCTTTCTAATGACTCCCTCAAAATTGTCCTGGATCATTGCATTGCTGCTAGTAGAGAAGTCCATTACATTCAATTAAGGTTCTGCTCCTTTCACTCTGCATCAGTTCCTGGAGGTCCTTCCAGTTCACATGGAATTCCTCCAGTTCATTATTCCTTTGAGCACAATAGTATTCCATCACTAACATGTACCACAATTTGTTCAGCCATTCCCCAATTGAAGGGCATCCCCTCATTTTCCAATTTTTTGTCACCACAAAGTGCAGCTATGAATATAAGTTGAATTCATATCTTTTAGATATTCCTTTCAGTATTAATATGGTTACTTAAACTAAAATACATCTTTTTTTGAAGCATTGACCTAAATTTAATTAACTATATTAGTGAATTTTTGAAGCTATTTCTGTTGATTATTTCATATTTTTCTTTGTCTTTTTTTTTCCCCTCAGTAATTAAACAGGGCTTTCATTGTCGTCAGTCATACTTTCCTTCCTGCCCTGCCCCCTGCCCAGAACATGTCCATTTAGAATACTTCAAAAATACCTCTGTATAAGTAGAGTCTTATTCAAGTATGTTTGTAATCATTCACTTATGAACTGTAATGTCATTAAAGGACTGAATAATATTTCTGAAGTTAATCTTTTAACTAGAAATTTTAGATTTTGACAAATATTTCGAGAATACAACTTTATGTCACTACTGAGTTTTGAAATTACAGGAGAATAATTCAACTGTTGCTCTTTTGTGAAATCTATTTTAATTTATACTGATTGCAAAGGATTTTTAAGTTATCATATTTCTTATCAGTCATAATTGGAACCAGATAGGTGGTTCACTTGAATTCAAATCTGACCTCAGACATTCAGTAGATATGTGATCCTAGCCAAGTCACTTAATCTCTATTTGCCTTAATCTACTGGAGAAAGAAACTTCAGTATCTTTGCCCAGAAAACTCCATATGGGGTCGCAAAGAGCTGTACATAACCAAACAACAACAATTGGAATAGAGATTAAAGATTTAATTGAACTTTAAGAACTTGAGAAACTCAGATTCTTGCTTTCTTCTTACTCTTCCTTTCTGTTGATTTTTACTTTTACCTTCTAAATAATGGATTTGAGCTTGCAAACTTTTTCAGAATAGTGCAATAAAGCATATGTTTGTGCTTTTGGTTTTCCATTAAAGTAACTATAAAGATACTTGCTTTCTTCAGTAAGGGAGAATTTCCTAGAAATTATCTATCACAAATTTACCCAAAGAATTATCAGAAAGCTATAGACACTGGCTTTTTTACATGAAGTAACTTTTAGGAGGAAAAGTCTGATGACTTTAGAAGACCAAAGTAAATAACTGCATATGAGATTTTTTCATAACTGGAATATAAAATTATCACAATAATAGGAAAAGATAAAAGACTACAGATGCTTTCTCTGACCTGAGTATTCTTGAGCAAGTCTCTTAATTTTTCAGCCTCAATTTTCTCATCTGAGAAATAAAGAGGTTAAACAAATGCTCTCTGAGAACCCTTCTGATTCCAATCCATGATCTCGTCACCAATGTTCACAGAGATAGTGCTTCATGTCCTGGATTTTTCTTTATTTTATCCTAAAGAATAATCATCTCAGTGGAATAGGACTAGAGTAAGAGTGTTTTTCACCATTTTATTGTGGGGGCAATACACTAGAAAGTAGAGGTCTTTAAACTCAAAGGCAAGAGTTCTCTATACCATGTTCTATGGATATAGGAGGAATTTGTTATCCACTGAAAAACATATATTAAATATATTAAATATGAATGATGTACCAGATACTGTAATAGGTACTGGGATTAGAAAGTATGAAAAATGGAAAAATCCAAACTTGAAAGGAGTTTACATTCTAATAGGGAAGAAACTAGGACCTTTGAATACATAATATTATATATATTTGTATGTATGAATTTTATATATGTGTGTATATATATTTATAAAACATTTTCTTGGCACCTACTATGTGCTAGGAACTGTAATATGAATATGTATATACAACATATATGTCCCTGTATATAATATAGTATTCTCTGTTTAGAATAAAAAGATAATAAATATACATATATACAATGTAGTTAAGTAAATATATGTATGTGAACATACACTTGCATATATATGTACATATGTTCTTATTAACTCCCAATTAGAATGTAACTCCTCCTAAGGTTGGATTAATAATTCTTAGCTCAGGGTCGAGTACAGTACACACATGCATAAAAACACACATCAGTGCATATTTATGCTCGTGTATTTGTGTAGATATTAAATTACATAATTATAGATTAATGCATTTTTAAAAATTAATGTAAGTCTATGTAATACAAATGTTAAAGGGAGAGGCATTTGTAGCTGAGGGGGGGAATTATGACAGACCATATACAAGAGGGAATTTGAGCTAAATTTAGAAGGAAGAGAAGGATTCTCTGAGGCATAGGTGAAAAGGGAGTGCATTTCAGGCATGAAGTAGGGAGGGGCAGGGCAAATACATGCAGATGGTAGATAGTGTCCTGTGTAAGGAGCTGAGAGGCAGCCAGTTGGGCTGATTACAGAGTGCAAGGGGGGGAGTGCTGTCCAATGAGAATGGGAAGATGGGAGGCGGGCAGGTTGTGAAGAGCTTTAAAAGCTAAACAGAAGAGCTTATGTTTTATCCTAGAAATGTAGAAGCCATTGGAATGATTGAGTAGAGGAATCACATGATTAGATCTGTGTTTTAGGAAAATTACTTGGGCAGCAGTGTGTAGGATAGAATGGAGAGGAAGAGAAAGAGACGTTAGGCAAGGGGAGAGAATCATTTAGGAGACAGCTGCAATAATTCAAATAATGACATTCTCAAATAAATATAAATCCAGGTAAGTGAAGCTTTGTGTTTGTTTCCTTTAGGTGAAAATAATGTAGTCACTGTTTCCCATGCATGTATAGAATAAAACAAATAATAAGAACAAGCAGAGAGTTTTTTAAAAAGTGAATTCATTTGTTATTTTGAAATTCCAATAGTGGTGCTTTAGCACAAATCCAGCTTTAAATTTTTGCACCCCAGGTCTTCTTGTCCTCTCATAGGATCTCACCTAGAGCACCAGGATGTGTGCAAAGAAGGACAAGGTGAGCCAAGGCTCAAGTCACAAGAACCCGGGGATGACCTTACTGGTGGTGTCAAATACAACAACTAAATCCACTGGCACTCTTCTCAAAAGCCTTTTAAATATCTGAAACAGAGAGGGACACAGGATAAGCAGAGAATGACAAGTCCAGGGGAGGTCACTAAGAGCAGTCAAGGCTTCCAGATATGCGTATTCCATCAGCATTATTGAACATCCAAAGAGATCAACTTTTCTTCATTTCATTTTGTTCCCGCATCATAGCCCTTTCTCATTTATGTCCTTTGATTTTATTTTTTGGCAGGGCTTTATCCTAGTGCCATGCTCTCCTATGAAGCACATTCAAGCTGAATCTTGGAACAGAGCAGGCTGCTTGTGCCTAGAGAGCTAATCTGTGAGTATGTCCTTTTGATTTGTCACAATGATTTTTTTTAATTTAATTTCTCTGAATCCAGTTCTCCACTTAATTAGTGGGCTCCAAGCGAATTGCATTCTTGACCTAGCTTGGGCAGTTAACCATGGTAATATTGGGTAATAGGGGTTGGGAAATCCATAAATATATGTTTAATAATCATCTTTCTTATGATTGTGATCAGTAAACCTTTATCCATCAATCTTTTTATGAAGATATAACCCAATGTTCTTCATCTAAACCCTTTAATCCACAAACAGTATTCTGATTCAAACAACCCATTTTTATATGGTCATATGCTTACCAATGCTTCATTATTATCTATATACACTGATATATTCATAACAGTTACAAGGCAAATTCATAGAAGTGCACCAAGTTTATATTAAAAACTAATCAGAAAACAAATTATATGCCAAGAATTCTGCCCTTTTATCTCAAAGTGGATTTCAACCCCAGAGAGGTCCAGAATTATGCTGGCCTGACAGATGTTTACTAGACTAGTAAAAGTCTGAAGTCAGCTGTCTTAAAAACAACTTCAGATTGGACCTCCAAAGGTAGGGGCTGGAACTGCCTGACTAGATGATTGTGAGCAAAGAATTGTGGAGGGATTCCTTT